>NW_027248367.1:0-37500 GCF_041260155.1 Ptychodera flava
TAACCCCAAGTGCTAGACCCTTCATATTTGGTATGATGGGAGACCTTATGACATCACATCCTGTATCTCATTAATTATGCGCATATCTAATTCCGCGCGAGCCAATAGAGCTAGAGGTCTGATTTTTGGTATATAGGGATAACATTGCATTACAATTTTTTTGGCAAAATATCATGTGACCTCGATGACCTTTGACCTCAAATATGAGTACATGTCCATAACTAAGTAACCAGAAGGGCTGCACCTTTCATATTTGGTATGATGGGAGACTTATGACACCACGTCCTGTACCTAATTAATATGCGCATATCTAATTCTGAGCCAGCCAATAGAGCTAGAGGTATGATTTTTGGTATATAGGGATAGCTTAGCAATAAAAAATCTTTGACAAAATGTCATGTGACCTCGATGACCTTTGACCTTAAATATACCTATATGTCCACAACTTGATAACCAAAACCGCTACAGACTTCATATGTGGTATGACGGGAGACCTAATGACACTGAATCCTGTACTTCATTAATTATGCGCACAATCTAATTTTTCTTTTGCTCCTTATGCTGCTACTTGTGTCGAAACCCGGTCATCGCTGCTTGCAGCTATATTTAGGGTTTCGACACCATGGGTGCGAAACCCTCTTGTAATCGTTCTGTTTTTTATTAGGGTTTCGACACCATGGGTGCGAAACCCTCTTGTAATCGTTCTGTTTTTTATTATTATTATTCTTCTTCTTCTTCTTCTTCTTCTTCCGCCTTTCTTTTGCAACTACCACGCGAACACCGTTGCACCTAGAGACTTCATATTTGGTACACAGGTACAACTCAGCAAAAGTAATTTTTTGGTCACATGACCATAACAAAAGGTCACGTGACCTTTCGGCCATTTTGAAAATAAACTTTAAAATTGACCTCATTTGCATAAAAATTAACCAATCAAAATTCTGTCCTAAATTTTTGTAGACCATAGGGTTAGCCCGCTTCATGCCAAATATCAAGGTCACAGGTCTTGCCGATTTTGAGAAGAAGATTTTTAAAGTATTATTTTTCATATTTTTCAGTGACCTTTGACCTTCCCTATAGATTTACAAATGCCCATTATAGGCTAGCCAATAGAGCTAGGAGTCTGGT
Organism: Ptychodera flava; assembly: GCF_041260155.1. Lineage (NCBI taxonomy): Eukaryota > Metazoa > Hemichordata > Enteropneusta > Ptychoderidae > Ptychodera > Ptychodera flava. Next base: position 1,129 of record NW_027248367.1, read on the forward strand.
TCTTTTTCGACGTAGACGATCATTGGCTGTTAATGTTCACCGAAATATTTTGGGTCAGGTCACGTGACCTTGACCTCATTAATTATGCGCATATCTAATTGTAGGCTAACCAATAGGGCTAGAGATCCGAATTTTGGTACACAGGGACTACTATGGGATAGAAATCTATTGCAAATATGTCACGTGACCAGACCTCATTAATTATGCGCATATCTAATTCTAGGCTAACCAATAGGGCTAGAGATCCAAACTTTGGTACACAGGGACTACTATGGATAGAAATCTATTGCTAATATGTCACGTGACCAGACCTCATTAATTAAGCGCATATTTAATTTCAGGCTAACCAATAGGGCTAGAGATCCGAATTTTGGTACACAGGGAGTACTATGGGATAGAAATCTATTGCAAATATGTCACGTGACCAGACCTCATTAATTATGCGCATATCTAATTCTAGGCTAACCAATAGGGCTAGAGATCCCAATTTTGGTACACAGGGACTACTATGGGATAGAAATCTATTGCAAATATGTCACGTGACCAGACCTTATTAATTATGCGCATATCTAATTCTGAGCCAGCCAATAGAGCTAGAGGTCTGATTTTTGGTATATAGGGATAACTTAGCATTACAAATTTCTTGACAAAATGTCATGTGACCTCGATGACCTTTGACCTTGAATATACGTATATGTCCTTAACTCAGTAACCACAAGTGCTACACCCTTCATATTGGTATGATCGGAGACTTTATGACACCACATCCCGTAGCTCATTAATTATGCGCATATCTAATTCTGAGCCAGCCAATAGAGCGAAAGGTCTGATATTTGGTACACTGGCATAAGTACCAGGTTGAAAGGATAACTTAAAGTACCATTTAACAAATGTGCCAATTATTCATAAGGTAGGTGCAGATCTAATTTTTCTTTTGCTCTAATGCTGCCATTTGTGTCGAAACCCGGTCATCGCTGCTTGCAGCTATATTTAGGGTTTCGACACCATGGGTGCGAAACCCTCTTGTAATCGTTCTGTTTTTTATTATTATTATTATTATTATTCTTCTTCTTCTTCTTCTTCTTCTTCTGTCGCGCTTTTGCAACTACCACGCGAACACCGTTGCACCTAGAGACTTCATATTTGGTACACAGGTACAACTCAGCAAAAGTAATTTTTTTGTCACATGACCATAACAAAAGGTCACGTGACTTTTCGGCCATTTTGAAAACGAACTTTAAAATTGACCTCATTTGCATAAAAATTAACCAATCAAAATTCTGTCCTAAATTTTTGTAGACCATAGGGTTAGGCACCTTCATGCCAAATATCAAGGTAACAGGTCTTGCCGATTATGAGAAGAAGATTTTTAAAGTATTATTTTTCATATTTTTCAGTGACCTTTGACCTCCCTATAGATTTACAAATGCCCACTATAGGCTAGCCAATAGAGCTAGGAGTCTGGTTCTTTTTCGACATAGACGATCATTGGCTGTTATGTTCACCGAAATATTTTGGGTCAGGTCACGTGACCTTGACCTCATTAATTATGCGCATATCTAATTCCAGGCTAACCAATAGGGCTAGAGATCCGAATTTTGGTACACAGGGACTACTATGGGATAGAAATCTATTGCAAATATGTCACGTGACCAGACCTCATTAATTATGCGCATATCTAATTCTAGGCTAACCAATAGGGCTAGAGATCCAAATTTTGGTACACAGGGACTACTATGGGATAGAAATCTATTGCAAATATGTCACGTGACAAGACCTCATTAATTATGCGCATATCTAATTCTAGGCTAACCAATAGGCTAGAGATCCGAATTTTGGTACACAGGGACTACTATGGGATAGAAATCTATTGCAAATATGTCACGTGACAAGACCTCATTAATTATGCGCATATCTAATTCTAGGCTAACCAATAGGGCTAGAGATCCGAATTTTGGTACACAGGGACTACTATGGGATAGAAATCTATTGCAAATATGTCACGTGACCAGACCTCATTAATTATGCGCATATCTAATTCTAGGCTAACAAATAGGGCTAGAGATCCGAATTTTGGTACACAGGGACTACTATGGGATAGAAATCTATTGCAAATATGTCACGTGACCAGACCTCATTATTTATGCGCATATCTAATTCTAGGCTAACCAATAGGGCTAGAGATCCCAATTTTGGTACATAGGGACTACTATGGGATAGCAATCTATTGCAAATATGTCACGTGACCAGACCTCATTAATTATGCGCATATCTAATTCTGAGCCAGCCAATAGAGCTAGAGGTCTGATTTTTGGTATATAGGGATAACTTAGCATTACAATTTTTTTGACAAAATGTCATGTGACCTCCATGACCTTTGACCTTGAATATACGTATATGTCCATAACTCAGTAACCACAAGTGGTACACCCTTCATATTTGGTATGATGGGAGACCTTATGACATCACATCCTGTACCTCATTAATTATGCACATATCTAATTCTGAGCCAGCCAATAGAGCTAGAGGTCTGATTTTTGGTATATAGGGATAACTTGGCAGTACAATTTTTTTGACAAAATGTCATGTGACCTTCATGACCTTTGACCTTATATATACATATATGGGCATAACTAAGTAACCCAAAGTGCTAGACCCTTCATATTTGGTATGATGGGAGACCTTATGTCACCACATCCTGTACCTAATTAATTATGCGCATATCTAATTCTGAGCCAGCCAATAGAGCTAGAGGTCTGATTTTTGGTATATAGGATAGCTAAGCAATAAAATTTTTTTGACAAAATGTCATGTGACCTCGATGACCTTTGACCTTAAATATACCTATATGTCCACAACTTGATAACCACAAGTGCTACAGACTTCATATGTGGTATGATGGGAGACCTAATGACACTGCATCCTGTACTTCATTAATTACGCGCACAATCTAATTTTTCTTTTGCTCTTAATGCTGCTACTTGTGTCGAAACCCGGTCATTGCTGCTTGCAGCTATATTTAGGGTTTCGACACCATGGGTGCGAAACCCTCTTGTAATCGTTCTGTTTTTTATTAGGGTTTCGACACCATTGGTGCGAAACCCTATTGTAATCGTTCTGTTTTTTATTATTATTATTCTTCTTCTTCTTCTTCCGTCGCGCTTCTGCAACTACCATGCGAATACCGTTGCACCTAGAGACTTCATATTTGGTACACAGGTACAACTCAGCAAAAGTAATTTTTTGGTCACATGACCATAACAAAAGGTCACGTGACCTTTACGCCATTTTGAAAATAAACTTTAAAATTGACTTCATTTGCATAAAAAATAACCAATCAAAATTCTGTCCTATATTTTTGTAGACCATAGGGTTAGGCTCCTTCATGCCAAATATCAAGGTCACAGGTGTTGCCAATTTTGAGAAGAAGATTTTTAAAGTATTATTTTTCATATTTTTCAGTGACCTTTGACCTCCCTATAGATTTACAAATGCCCATTATAGGCTAGCCAATAGAGCTAGGAGTCTGGTTCTTTTTTGACATAGACGATCATTGGCTGTTAATGTTCACCGAAATATTTTGGGTCAGGTCACGTGACCTTGACCTCATTAATTATGCGCATATCTAATTCTAGGCTAACCAATAGGGCTAGAGATCCAAATTTTGGTACACAGGGACTACTATGGGATAGAAATCTATTGCAAATATGTCACGTGACCAGACCTCATTAATTATGCGCATATCTAATTCTTGGCTAACCAATAGGGCTAGAGATCCAAATTTTGGTACACAGGGACTACTATGGGATAGAAATCTATTGCAAATATGTCACGTGACCAGACCTCATTAATTATGCGCATATCTAATTCTGAGCCAGCCAATAGAGCTAGAGGTCTGATTTTTGGTATATAGGGATAACATATCATTACAATTTTTTTGACAAAATGTCATGTGACCTCGATGACCTTTGACCTTGAATATACGTATATGTCCATAACTCAGTAACCACAAGTGGTACACCCTTCATATTTGGTATGATGGGAGACCTTATGACATCACATCCTGTACCTCATTAATTATGCGCATATCTAATTCTGAGCCAGCCAATAGAGCTTGAGGTCTGATTTTTGGTATATAGGGATAACTTAGCAGTACAATTTTTTGACAAAATGTCATGTGACCTTCATGACCTTTGACCTTATATATACATATATGGGCATAACTAGTAACCCCAAGTGCTACACCCTTCATATTTGGTATGATCATAGACCTTATGACATCACATCCTGTACCTCATTAATTATGCGCATATCTAATTCTGAGACAGCCAATAGAGCTAGAGGTCTCATTTTTGGTATATAGGGATAACATAGCATTACAATTTTTTGGAGAAAAATATCATGTGACCTCGATGACCTTTGACCTCAAATATGCGTACATGTCCATAACTAAGTAACCAGAAGGGCTACACCTTTCATATTTGGTATGATGGGAGACCTTATGACACCACATCCTATACCTAATTAATTATGCGCATATCTAATTCTGAGCCAGCCAATAGAGCTAGAGGTCTGATTTTTGGTATATACGGATAACTTAGCAGTACAATTTTTTTGACAAAATGTCATGTGACCTTCATGACCTTTGACCTTATATATACATATATGGGCATAACTAAGTAACCCCAAGTGCTAGACTCTTCATATTTGGTATGATGGGAGACCTTATGACACCACATCCTGTACCTAATTAATTATGCGCATATCTAATTCTGAGCCAGCCAATAGAGCTAGAGGTCTGATTTTTGGTATATAGGGATAGCTTAGCAATAAAAAATTTTTGACAAAATGTCATGTGACCTCGATGACCTTTGACCTTAAATATACCTATATGTCCACAACTTGATAACCACAAGTGCTACAGACTTCATATGTGGTATGATGGGAGACCTAATGACACTGCATCCTGTACTTCATTAATTATGCGCACAATCTAATTTTTCTTTTGCTCTTAATGCTGCTACTTGTGTCGAAACCCGGTCATCGCTGCTTGCAGCTATATTTAGGGTTTCGACACCATGGGTGCGAAACCCTCTTGTAATCGTTCTGTTTTTTATTATTATTATTATTATTATTATTATTATTCTTCTTACGACGAGCTTTTGCAGCTATCACGCGAACACCGTTGCACCTAGAGACTTCATATTTGGTACACAGGTACAACTCAGCAAAAGTAATTTTTTGGTCACATGACCATAACAAAAGGTCACGTGACCTTTCGGCCATTTCGAAAATAAACTTTAAAATTGACTTCATTTGCATAAAAATTAACCAATCAAAATTCTGTCCTAAATTTTTGTAGCCCATAGGGTTAGGCTCCTTCATGCCAAATATCAAGGTCACAGGTCTTGCCGATTTTGAGAGAAGATTTTTAAAGTATTATTTAAATATTTTTCAGTGACCTTGACCTCCCCTATAGATTTACAAATGCCCATTATAGACTAGCCAATAGAGCTAGGAGTCTGGTTCTTTTCGACGTAGACGATCATTGGCTGTTAATGTTCACCGAAATATTTTGGGTCAGGTCACGTGACCTTGACCTCATTAATTATGCGCATATCTAATTTTAGGCTAACCAATAGGGCTAGAGATCCGAATTTTGGTACACAGGGACTACTATGGGATAGAAATCTATTGCAAATATGTCACGTGACCAGACCTCATTAATTATGCGCATATCTAATTCTAGGCTAACCAATAGGGCTAGAGATCCGAATTTTGGTACACATTGACTACTATGGGATAAAAATCTATTGCAAATATGTCATGTGACCAGACCTCATTAATTATGCGCATATCTAATTCTAGGCTAACCAATAGGGCTAGAGATCCGAATTTTGGTACACAGGGACTACTATGGGATAGAAATCTATAGCAATTATGTCATGTGACTAGACCTCATTAATTATGCGCATATCTAATTCTAGGCTAACCAATAGGGCTAGAGATCCGAATTTTGGTACACAGGGACTACTATGGGATAGAAATCTATTGCAAATATGTCACGTGACCAGACCTCATTAATTATACGCATATCTAATTCTAGGCTAACCAATAGGGCTAGAGATCCCAATTTTGGTACATAGGGACTACTATGGGATAGAAATTTATTGCAAATATGTCACGTGACCAGACCTCATTAATTATGCGCATATCTAATTCTAGGCTAACCAATAGGGCTAGAGATCCAAATTTTGGTACACAGGGACTACCATGGGATAGAAATCTATTGCAAATATGTCACGTGACCAGACCTCATTAATTATGCGCATATCTAATTCTGAGCCAGCCAATAGAGCTAGAGGTCTGATTTTTGGTATATAGGGATAACTTAGCATTACAATTTTTTTGACAAAATGTCATGTGCCCTCGATGACCTTTGACCTTGAATATACGTATATGTCCATAACTCAGTAACCACAAGTGGTACACCCTTCATATTTGGTATGATGGGAGACCTTATGACATCACATCCTGTACCTCATTAATTATGCGCATATCTAATTCTGAGCCAGCCAATAGAGCTAGAGGTCTGATTTTTGGTATATAGGGATAACTTAGCAGTACAATTTTTTTGACAAAATGTCATGTGACCTTCATGACCTTTGACCTTATATATACATATATGGGCATAACTAAGTAACCCCAAGTGCTAGACCCTTCATATTTGGTATGATGGGAGACCTTATGACATCACATCCTGTATCTCATTAATTATGCGCATATCTAATTCCGCGCGAGCCAATAGAGCTAGAGGTCTGATTTTTGGTATATAGGGATAACATTGCATTACAATTTTTTTGGCAAAATATCATGTGACCTCGATGACCTTTGACCTCAAATATGAGTACATGTCCATAACTAAGTAACCAGAAGGGCTGCACCTTTCATATTTGGTATGATGGGAGACCTTATGACACCACGTCCTGTACCTAATTAATTATGCGCATATCTAATTCTGAGCCAGCCAATAGAGCTAGAGGTATGATTTTTGGTATATAGGGATAGCTTAGCAATAAAAAATCTTTGACAAAATGTCATGTGACCTCGATGACCTTTGACCTTAAATATACCTATATGTCCACAACTTGATAACCAAAACCGCTACAGACTTCATATGTGGTATGACGGGAGACCTAATGACACTGAATCCTGTACTTCATTAATTATGCGCACAATCTAATTTTTCTTTTGCTCCTTATGCTGCTACTTGTGTCGAAACCCGGTCATCGCTGCTTGCAGCTATATTTAGGGTTTCGACACCATGGGTGCGAAACCCTCTTGTAATCGTTCTGTTTTTTATTATTAGGGTTTCGACACCATGGGTGCGAAACCCTCTTGTAATCGTTCTGTTTTTTATTATTATTATTATTCTTCTTCTTCTTCTTCTTCCGCCTTTCTTTTGCAACTACCACGCGAACACCGTTGCACCTAGAGACTTCATATTTGGTACACAGGTACAACTCAGCAAAAGTAATTTTTTGGTCACATGACCATAACAAAAGGTCACGTGACCTTTCGGCCATTTTGAAAATAAACTTTAAAATTGACCTCATTTGCATAAAAATTAACCAATCAAAATCTGTCCTAAATTTTTGTAGACCATAGGTTAGCCCGCTTCATGCCAAATATCAAGGTCACAGGTCTTGCCGATTTTGAGAAGAAGATTTTTAAAGTATTATTTTTCATATTTTTCAGTGACCTTTGACCTTCCCTATAGATTTACAAATGCCCATTATAGGCTAGCCAATAGAGCTAGGAGTCTTGTTCTTTTTCGACGTAGACGATCATTGGCTGTTAATGTTCACCGAAATATTTTGGGTCAGGTCACGTGACCTTGACCTCATTAATTATACGCATATCTAATTGTAGGCTAACCAATAGGGCTAGAGATCCGAATTTTGGTACACAGGGACTACTATGGCATAGAAATCTATTGCAAATATGTCACGTGACCAGACCTCATTAATTATGCGCATATCTAATTCTAGGCTAACCAATAGGGCTAGAGATCCAAACTTTGGTACACAGGGACTACTATGGATAGAAATCTATTGCTAATATGTCACGTGACCAGACCTCATTAATTAAGTGCATATTTAATTCTAGGCTAACCAATAGGGCTAGAGATCCGAATTTTGGTACACAGGGAGTACTATGGGATAGAAATCTATTGCAAATATGTCACGTGACCAGACCTCATTAATTATGCGCATATCTAATTCTAGGCTAACCAATAGGGCTAGAGATCCCAATTTTGGTACACAGGGACTACTATGGGATAGAAATCTATTGCAAATATGTCACGTGACCAGACCTTATTAATTATGCGCATATCTAATTCTGAGCCAGCCAATAGAGCTAGAGGTCTGATTTTTGGTATATAGGGATAACTTAGCATTACAATTTTTTTGACAAAATGTCATGTGACCTCGATGACCTTTGACCTTGAATATACGTATATGTCCATAACTCAGTAACCACAAGTGCTACACCCTTCATATTTGGTATGATGGGAGACTTTATGACACCACATCCCGTAGCTCATTAATTATGCGCATATCTAATTCTGAGCCAGCCAATAGAGCGAAAGGTCTGATATTTGGTACACTGGCATAAGTACCAGGTTGAAAGGATAACTTTAAGTACCATTTTAACAAATGTGCCAATTATTCATAAGGTAGGTGCAGATCTAATTTTTCTTTTGCTCTAATGCTGCCATTTGTGTCGAAACCCGGTCATCGCTGCTTGCAGCTATATTTAGGGTTTCGACACCATGGGTGCGAAACCCTCTTGTAATCGTTCTGTTTTTATTATTATTATTATTATTATTATTATTATTATTCTTCTTCTTCTTCTGTCGCGCTTTTGCACCTACCACGCGAACACCGCTGCACCTAGAGACTTCATATTTGGTACACAGGTACAACTCACCAAAAGTAATTTTTTTGTCACATGACCATAACAAAAGGTCACGTGACCTTTCGGCCATTTTGAAAACGAACTTTAAAATTGACCTCATTTGCATAAAAATTAACCAATCAAAATTCTGTCCTAAATTTTTGTAGACCATAGGGTTAGGCACCTTCATGCCAAATATCAAGGTAACAGGTCTTGCCGATTATGAGAAGAAGATTTTTAAAGTATTATTTTTCATATTTTTCAGTGACCTTTGACCTCCCCTATAGATTTACAAATGCCCACTATAGGCTAGCCAATAGAGCTAGGAGTCTGGTTCTTTTTCGACATAGACGATCATTGGCTGTTAATGTTCACCCAAATATTTTGGGTCAGGTCACGTGACCTTGACCTCATTAATTATGCGCATATCTAATTCCAGGCTAACCAATAGGGCTAGAGATCCGAATTTTGGTACACAGGGACTACTATGGGATAGAAATCTATTGCAAATATGTCACGTGACCAGACCTCATTAATTATGCGCATATCTAATTCTAGGCTAACCAATAGGGCTAGAGATCCGAATTTTGGTACACAGGGACTACTATGGGATAGAAATCTATTGCAAATATGTCACGTGACAAGACCTCATTAATTATGCGCATATCTAATTCTAGGCTAACCAATAGGGCTAGAGATCCGAATTTTGGTACACAGGGACTACTATGGGATAGAAATCTATTGCAAATATGTCACGTGACAAGACCTCATTAATTATGCGCATATCTAATTCTAGGCTAACCAATAGGGCTAGAGATCCGAATTTTGGTACACAGGGACTACTATGGGATAGAAATCTATTGCAAATATGTCACGTGACAAGACCTCATTAATTATGCGCATATCTAATTCTAGGCTAACCAATAGGGCTAGAGATCCGAATTTTGGTACACAGGGACTACTATGGGATAGAAATCTATTGCAAATATGTCACGTGACAAGACCTCATTAATTATGCGCATATCTAATTCTAGGCTAACCAATAGGGCTAGAGATCCGAATTTTGGTACACAGGGACTACTATGGGATAGAAATCTATTGCAAATATGTCACGTGACAAGACCTCATTAATTATGCGCATATCTCATTCTAGGCTAACCAATAGGGCTAGAGATCCGAATTTTGGTACACAGGGACTACTATGGGATAGAAATCTATTGCAAATATGTCACGTGACCAGACCTCATTAATTATGCGCATATCTAATTCTAGGCTAACCAATAGGGCTAGAGATCCGAATTTTGGTACACAGGGACTACTATGGGATAGAAATCTATTGCAAATATATCACGTGACCAGACCTCATTAATTATGCGCATATCTAATTCTGAGCCAGCCAATAGAGCTAGAGGTCTGATTTTTGGTATATAGGGATAACTTAGCATTACAATTTTTTTGACAAAATGTCATGTGACCTCGATGACCTTTGACCTTGAATATACGTATATGTCCATAACTCAGAAACCACAAGTGGTACACCCTTCATATTTGGTATGATGGGAGACCTTATGACATCACATCCTGTACCTCATTAATTATGCGCATATCTAATTCTGAGCCAGCCAATAGAGCTAGAGGTCTGATTTTTGGTATATAGGGATAACTTAGCAGTACAATTTTTTTGACAAAATGTCATGTGACCTTCATGACCTTTGACCTTATATATACATATATGGGCATAACTAAGTAACCCCAAGTGCTAGACCCTTCATATTTGGTATGATGGGAGACCTTATGACACCACATCCTGTACCTAATTAATTATGCGCATATCTAATTCTGAGCCAGTCTATAGGGCTAGAGGTCTGATTTTTGGTATATAGGGATAGCTTAGCAATAAAAAATTTTTGACAAAATGTCATGTGACCTCGATGACCTTTGACCTTGAATATACCTATATGTCCACAACTTGATAACCACAAGTGCTACAGAATTCATATGTGGTATGATGGGAGACCTAATGACACTGCATCCTGTACTTCATTAATTATGCGCACAATCTAATTTTTCTTTTGCTCTTAATGCTGCTACTTGTGTCGAAACCCGGTCATCGCTGCTTGCAGCTATATTTATTATTAGGGTTTCGACACCATGGGTGCGAAACCCTCTTGTAATCGTTCTGTTTTTTATTATTATTATTATTATTATTATTCTTCTTCTTGCGACGAGCTTTTGCAACTACCATGCGAACACCGTTGCACCTAGAGACTTCATATTTGGTACACAGGTACAACTCAGCAAAAGTAATTTTTTGGTCACATGACCATAACAAAAGGTCACGTGACCTTTCGGCCATTTTGAAAATAAACTTTAAAATTGACTTCATTTGCATAAAAATTAATCAATCAAAATTCTGTCCTAAATTTTTGTAGACCATAGGGTTACGCTCCTTCATGCCAAATATCAATGTCACAGGTGTTGCCGATTTTGAGAAGAAGATTTTTAAAGTATTATTTTTCATATTTTTCAGTGACCTTTGACCTCCCTATAGATTTACAAATGCCCATAAAGGCTAGCCAATAGAGCTAGGAGTCTGGTTCTTTTTCGACATAGACGATCATTGGCTGTTAATGTTCACGGAAATATTTTGGGTCAGGTCACGTGACCTTGACCTCATTAATTATGCGCATATCTAATTCTAGGCTAACCAATAGGGCTAGAGATCCGAATTTTGGTACACAGGGACTACTATGGGATAGAAATCTATTGCAAATATGTCACGTGACCAGACCTCATTAATTATGCGCATATCTAATTCTAGGCTAACCAATAGGGCTAGAGATCCGAATTTTGGTACACAGGGACTACTATGGGATAGAAATCTATTGCAAATATGTCACGTGACCAGACCTCATTAATTATGCGCATATCTAATTCTAGGCTAACCAATAGGGCTAGAGATCCGAATTTTGGTACACAGGGACTACTATGGGATAGAAATCTATTGCAAATATGTCACGTGACCAGACCTCATTAATTATGCACATATCTAATTCTGAGCCAGCCAATAGAGCTAGAGGTCTGATTTTTGGTATATAGGGATAACTTAGCATTACAATTTTTTTGACAAAATGTCATGTGACCTCGATGACCTTTGACCTTGAATATACGTATATGTCCATAACTCAGTAACCACAAGTGGTACACCCTTCATATTTGGTATGATGGAGACCTTATAACATCACATCCTCTACCTCATTAATTATGCGCATATCTAATTCTGAGCCAGATAATAGAGCTAGAGGTCTGATTTTTCGTATATAGGGATAACTTAGCAGTACAATTTTTTTGACAAATTGTCATGTGACCTTCATGACCTTTGACCTTATATATACATATATGGGCATAACTAAGTAACCCCAAGTGCTAGACCCTTCATATTTGGTATGATGGGAGACCTTATGACACCACATCCTGTACCTAATTAATTATGCGCATATCTAATTCTGAGCCAGCCAATAGAGCTTGAGGTCTGATTTTTGGTATATAGGGATAGCTTAGCAATAAAAATTTTTGGACAAAATGTCATGTGACCTCGATGACCTTTGATCTTAAATATACCTCTATGTCCACAACTTGATAACCACAAGTGCTACAGACTTCGTATGTGGTATGATGGGAGACCTAATGACACTGCATCCTGTACTTAATTAATTATGCGCCCAATCTAATTTTTCTTTTGCTCTTAATGCTGCTACTTGTGTCGAAACCCGGTCATCGCTGCTTGCAGCTATATTTATTATTATTATTATTATTCTTCTTGCGACGCACTTTTGCAACTACCACGCGAAACACCGTTGCACCTAGAGACTTCATATTTGGTACACAGGTACAACTCAGCAAAAGTAATTTTTTGGTCACATGACCATAACAATAGGTCACGTGACCTGGCGGCCATTTTGAAAATAAACTTTAAAATTGACTTCATTTGCATAAAAGGTGGTAAATCAAAATTCTGCTCCAGTCACTTTTTAGACCTTATAGCCTTGCTCCTTCATGCCAAATATCAAGGTCACAGGTCTTGCCGATTTGAGAAGAAGATTTTTAAAGTATTATTTTTCATATTTTTCAGTGACCTTTGACCTCCCCTATAGATTTACAAATGCCCATTATAGGCTAGCCAATAGAGCTAGGTCTGGTTCTTTTTCGACATAGACGATCATTGGCTGTTAATGTTCACCGAAATATTTTGGGTCAGGTCACGTGACCTTGACCTCATTAATTATGCGCATATCTAATTCTAGGCTAACCAATAGGGCTAGAGATCCGAATTTTGGTACATAGGGACTACTATGGGATAGAAATCTATTGCAAATATGTCACGTGACCAGACCTCATTAATTATGCGCATATCTAATTCTAGGCTAACCAATAGGGCTAGAGATCCAAATTTTGGTACACAGGGACTACTATGGGATAGAAATATATTGCAATTATGTCAGGTGACCAGACCTCATTAATTATGCGCATATCTAATTCTAGGCTAACCAATAGGGCTAGAGATCCGAATTTTGGTACACAGGGACTACTATGGGATAGAAATCTATTGCAATTATGTCACGTGACCAGACCTCATTAATTATGCGCATATCTAATTCTAGGCTAACCAATAAGGCTAGAGATCCCAATTTTGGTACATAGGGACTACTATGGGATAGAAATCTATTGCGAATATGTCACTTGACCAGACCTCATTAATTATGCGCATATCTAATTCTAGGCTAACCAATAGGGCTAGAGATCCAAATTTTGGTACACAGGGACTACTATGGGATAGAAATCTATTGCAAATATGTCACGTGACCAGATCTCATTAATTATGCGCATATCTAATTCTGAGCCAGCCAATAGAGCTAGAGGTCTGATTTTTGGTATATAGGGATAACTTAGCATTACAATTTTTTTGACAAAATGTCATGTGACCTCGATGACCTTTGACCTTGAATATACGTATATGTCCATAACTCAGTAACCACAAGTGGTACACCCTTCATATTTGGTATGATGGGAGACCTTATGACATCACATCCTGTACCTCATTAATTATGCGCATATCTAATTCTGAGCCAGCCAATAGAGCTTGAGGTCTGATTTTTGGTATATAGGGATAACTTAGCAGTACAATTTTTTTGACAAAATGTCATGTGACCTTCATGACCTTTGACCTTATATATACATATATGGGCATAACTAAGTAACCCCAAGTGCTAGACCCTTCATATTTGGTATGATGGGAGACCTTATGACACCACATCCTGTACCTAATTAATTATGCGCATATCTAATTCTGAGCCAGCCAATAGAGCTAGAGGTCTGATTTTTGGTATATAGGGATAGCTTAGCAATAAAAATTTTTTGACAAAATGTCATGTGACCTCGATGACCTTTGACCTTAAATATACCTATATGTCCACAACTTGATAACCACAAGTGCTACAGACTTCATATGTGGTATGATGGGAGACCTAATGACACTGCATCCTGTACTTCATTAATTATGTGCACAATCTAATTTTTCTTTTGCTCTTAATGCTGCTACTTGTGTCGAAACCCGGTCATCGCTGCTTGCAGCTATATTTATTATTATTATTATTATTATTATTCTTCTTCCGCCGCACTTCTGCCTTTACCACGCAAACACTGTTGCACCTAGAGACTTCATATTTGGTACACAGGTACAACTCACCAAAAGTAATTTTTTTGTCACATGACCATAACAAAAGGTCACGTGACCTTTCGGCCATTTTGAAAATAAACTTTAAAATTGACCTCATTTGCATAAAAATTAACCAATCAAAATTCTGTCCTAAATTTTTGTAGACCATAGGGTTAGGCCCCTTCATGCCAAATATCAAGGTCACAGGTCTTGCCGATTTTGAGAAGAAGATTTTTAAAGTATTATTTTTCTGATTTTTCAGTGACCTTTGACCTCCCCTATAGATTTACAAATGCCCATTACAGGCTAGCCAATAGAGCTAGGAGTCTGGTTCTTTTTCGACATAGACGATCAATGGCTGTTCATGTTCACCGAAATATTTTGGGTCAGGTCACGTGACCTTGACCTCATTAATTATGCGCATATCTAATTCTAGGCTAACCAATAGGGCTAGAGATCCGAATTTTGGTATGCAGGGACTACTATGGGATAGAAATCTATTGCAAATATGTCACGTGACCAGAGCTCATTAATTATGCGCATATCTAATTCTAGGCTAACCAATAGGGCTAGAGATCCGAATTTTGGTACACAGGGACTACTATGGGATAGAAATCTATTGCAAATATGTCACGTGACCAGAGCTCATTAATTATGCGCATATCTAATTCTAGGCTAACCAATAGGGCTAGAGATCCGAATTTTGGTACACAGGGACTACTATGGGATAGAAATCTATTGCAAATATGTCACGTGACCAGACCTCATTAATTATGCGCATATCTAATTCTAGGCTAACCAATAGGGCTAGAGATCCGATTTTTGATACACAGGGACTACTATGGGATAGAAATCTATTGCAAATATGTCACGTGACCAGACCTCATTAATTATGCGCATATCTAATTCTTAGCCAGCCAATAGAGCTAGAGGTCTGATTTTTGGTATATAGGAATAACTTAGCATTACAATTTTTTTGACAAAATGTCATGTGACCTCGATGACCTTTGACCTTGAATATACGTATATGTCCATAACTCAGTAACCACAAGTGGTACACCCTTCATATTTGGTATGATGGGAGACCTTATGACATCACATCCTGTACCTCATTAATTATGCGCATATCTAATTCTGAGCCAGCCAATAGAGCTAGAGGTCTGATTTTTGGTATATAGGGATAACTTGGCAGTACAATTTTTTTGACAAAATGTCATGTGACCTTCATGACCTTTGACCTTATATATACATATATGGGCATAACTAAGTAACCCCAAGTGCTAGACCCTTCATATTTGGTATGATGGGAGACCTTATGACACCACATCCTGTACCTAATTAATTATGCGCATATCTAATTCTGAGCCAGCCAATAGAGCTAGAGGTCTGATTTTTGGTATATAGGGATAGCTTAGCAATAAAAAAATTTTGACAAAATGTCATGTGACCTCGATGACCTTTGACCTTAAATATACCTATATGTCCACAACTTGATAACCACAAGTGCTACAGACTTCATATGTGGTATGATGGGAGACCTAATGACACTGCATCCTGTACTTCATTAATTATGCGCACAATCTAATTTTTCTTTTGCTCTTAATGCTGCTACTTGTGTCGAAACCCGGTCATCGCTGCTTGCAGCTATATTTATTATTATTATTCTTTTTCTTCTTCTTCTTCTTCCGTCCTCTAAATGCAACTGCCACGCGAACACTGTTGCACATAGGTAAAACTCCTCACAAGTAATTTTTTGATCACATGACCATACCAATGGGTCACTTGACCTGGCAGCCATATTGAAATTAAACTTTCAACTTGGCTTAATTTGCATAAAAATAAACCTATCAAAATTCTGTCAAATATTTTTGTAGACCATAGGGCTAGGCTCCTTCATGCCATATTTCAAGGTCACAGGCCCTGCTGATTTTGAGAAGACGATTTTAAAGTATTATTTTCCCATTTTTCAATGACCTTTGACCTGCCCTATAGATATACAAATGCCCATTACAGGCTAGCCAATAGAGCTAGGAGTCTGGTTCTTTTTCGACATAGACTATCATTGGCTGTTAATGTTCACCGAAATCTTTTGGTCAGGTCACGTGATCTTGACCTCATTAATTATGCGCATATCTAATTCTAGGCTAACCAATAGGGCTAGAGATCCGAATTTTGGTACACAGGGACTACTATGGGATAGAAATCTATTGCAAATATGTCACGTGACCAGACCTCATTAATTATGTGCATATCTAATTCTAGGCTAACCAATAGGGCTAGAGATCCGAATTTTGGTACACATGGACTACTATGGGATAGAAATCTATTGCAAATATGTCACGTGACCAGACCTCATTAATTATGTGCATATCTAATTCTAGGCTAACCAATAGGGCTAGAGATCCGAATTTTGGTACACAGGGACTACTATGTGATAGAAATCTATTACAAATATGTCACGTGACCAGACCTCATTAATTATGCGCATATCTGATTCTAGGCTAACCAGTAGGGCCAGAGATCCGAATTTTGGTACACAGGGACTACTATGGGATAGAAATCTATTGCAAATATGTCACGTGATCAGACCTCATTAATTATGCGCATATCTAATTCTAGGCTAACCAATAGGGCTAGAGATCCGAATTTTGGTACACAGGGACTACTATGGGATAGAAATCTATTGCAAATATGTCACGTGACAGAGCTGATTAATTATGCGCATATCTAATTCTAGGCTAACCAGTAGGGCTAGAGATCCGAATTTTGGTACACAGGGACTACTATGGGATAGAAATCTATTGCAAATATGTCACGTGACCAGACCTCATTAATTATGCGCATATCTAATTCTAGGCTAACCAATAGGGCTAGAGATCCGAATTTTGGTACACAGGGACTACTATGGGATAGAAATCAATTGTCAATATGTCACATGACAAGACCTCATTAATTATGCACATATCTAATTCTAGGCTAAGGTGATAGAGCCAGAGGTCTGATTTTTGGTATAAAGGGATAACTATGATATTGAATTCTTTTAACAAAATGTCACATCACCTCGACTACTTTTGACCTCGATTTCACAAATACTACCATAGCCTCCCATCTTTTGTATATGTATTTCTCTATTGCCCCTGTTGACCGACATGTCTCGAAACCCGGTGATTGCTGCTTTGCAGCTATATTTATTATTATTATTAGGGTTTCGACACCATGGGTGCGAAACCCTATAGTAATCGTTCTGTTTTTTATTATTATTATTATTATTATTATTATTATTATTTTTCTTCCGCCTCCTAAATGCGCTTGCCATTCGAACACTGTTGCACCTAGAGTCTCCAAATTTAGCATATAGATAAAACACCTCGCAAGTAATTTTTTGATCTCATTACCATAACAATGGGTCACGTGACATTTCGGCCATTTTGAAAATAAACTTTAAAATTGAGCTCATTTGCATAAAAAGTGATAAATCAAAAATCTGCTCAAGTCACTTTTTAGACCTTATAGAATTGCTCCTTCATGCCAAATATCAAAGTCAAAGGTCTTGCCAATTTTGAGAAGAAGATTTTTAAAGTATTATTTTTCTGATTTTTCTATGACCTTTGACCTTCCTATACCTGTGCAGCTAAGCTATGGCAAAGGCTTTTTCTGGCCTATCTAAGGGTCCCAATAGGCAAGTGTGTCTTGAACAATGACCTTTTGGGGGACCACATTGAACACCGAAATTTTGGGAATGCCCCTTGACCTTTGACCTTGGCACCATTTAGCACATTATTAAATATGCACATATGCAATTCTGGAGTACCAGATACAGCAAGAGGTCTGATTTTTGCTATGAGGAGGCAAACAAAGTTTTTGAGGTCAAAGGTCATCCTGGTCACGTGACATTTTGTCAACACACTTTGCTCCTATACTTCTCCCTGTGTACCAAAAATCAGATCCCTAGCTCTATTGGCTAGCCCGGAATTAGATATGCGCATAATTAATGAGCGAGGTGATGTGGTACCATATTGTCTTCCATCCCACCAAATATCAATCAGTAGCACTTGTGGTTACTGATTTACAAGCCTATTCGTGAAATCGAAGTCAAAGGTCATCCTGGTCACGTGACTCTTTGCCAAAAATCTTGGCTTCCACTCGTCTCCCCATGTACCAAAAATCAGACCCCTAGCTCCATTGGCTTGCCCAGCATTGGCATTAGCAGCCCCTGTGCAGTAATGCTGGCTGAGCATATTCCCTATTCATAAGCTATAGGCTGGCCTCGTACGTATCTCAATGAGATGAAACCTCGCTTGCTTCACATTCTGAAAAAACTGATCTGATGTTGCAGTGAATCTCATGTTGGCTCTAAAATCAACTTACAACCCATGCTCTATCTTTGTAAGCCACAAACTGAGTGCTGATCAGCTGCTATTCAAACATAGAGACACGCACTACTTTTTGAACCGGACTATCTTCGTGGGTAACGGATGACCTTTGACCTAGTAGCTCTACCTTTGACCTAAGCATCTCAACAGCATATCCCCGTGTATGTGTACCCTGGCCCATATGCCTACAGCTTTCCCCTATTGCTTTCATTAGGGTTTCGACACCATGGGTGCGAAACCCTATAGTAATCGTTCTGTTTTTTATTAGGGTTTCGACACCATTGGTGCGAAACCCTATTGTAATCGTTATGTTTTTTATTATTATTATTAGGGTTTCGACACCATTGGTGCGAAACCCTATTGTAATCGTTATGTTTTTTATTAGGGTTTCGACACCATGGGTGCGAAACCCTATTGTAATCGTTATGTTTTTTATTATTATTATTATTATTCTTCTTTTTCTTCTTCTGTCGCGCTTCTGCAACTACCACGCTAACACCGTTGTACCTAGAGACTTCATATTTGGTACACAGGTACAACTAAGCAAAAGTAATTTTTTGGTCACATGACCATAACAATAGGTCACATGACCTGGCGGCCATTTTGAAAATAAACTTTAAAATTGACTTCATTTGCATAAAAGGTGGTAAATCAAAATTCTGCTCCAGTCACTTTTTAGACCTTATAGCCTTGCTCCTTCATGCCAAATATCAAGGTAACAGGTCTTGCCGATTTTGAGAAGAAGATTTTTAAAGTATTATTTTTCATATTTTTCAGTGACCTTTGACCTCTCCTATAGATTTACAAATGCCCATTATAGGCTAGCCAATAGAGCTAGGAGTCTGGTTCTTTTTTGACATAGACGATCATTGGCTGTTAATGTTCACTGAAATATTTGGGTCAGGTCATGTGACCTTGACCTCATTAATTATGCGCATATCTAATTCTAGGCTAACCAATAGGGCTAGAGATCCGAATTTTGGTACACAGGGACTACTAGGGGATAGAATCCATTGCAAATATGTCACGTGACCAGGCCTCATTAATTATGCGCATATCTAATTCTAGGCTAACCAATAGGGCTAGAGATCCAAATTTTGGTATATAGGGACTACTATGGGATAGAAATCTATTGCAATTATGTCATGTGACCAGACCTCATTAATTATGCGCATATCTAATTCTAGGCTAACCAATAGGGCTAGAGATCCCAATTTTGGTATATAGGGACTACTATGGGATAGAAATCTATTGCAAATATGTCATGTGACCAGACCTCATTAATTATGCGCATATCTAATTCTAGGCTAACCAATAGGGCTAGAGATCCCAATTTTGGATATAGGGACTACTATGGGATAGAAATCTATTGCAATATGTCATGTGACCAGACCTCATTAATTATGCGCATATCTAATTCTAGGCTAACCAATAGGGCTAGAGATCCAAATTTTGGTACACAGGGACTACTATGGGATAGAAATCTATTGCAAATATGTCACGTGACCAGACCTCATTAATTATGCGCATATCTAATTCTGAGCCAGCCAATAGAGCTAGATGTCTGATTTTTGGTATATAGGGATAACTTAGCAGTACAATTTTTTTGACAAAATGTCATGTGACCTTCATGACCTTTGAACTTATATATACATATATGGGCATAACTAAGTAAACCCAAGTGCTAGACCATTTATATTTGGTATGATGGGAGACCTTATTACACCACATCCTGTACCTAATTAATTATGCGCATATCTAATTCTGAGCCAGCCAATAGAGCTAGAGGTCTGATTTTTGGTATATAGGGATAGCTTAGCAATAAAATTTTTTTGACAAAATGTCATGTGACCTCGATGACCTTTGACCTTAAATATACCTATATGTCCACAACTTGATAACCACAAGTGCTACAGACTTCATATGTGGTATGATGGGAGACCTAATGACACTGCATCCTGTACTTCATTAATTATGCGTACAATCTAATTTTTCATTTGCTCTTAATGCTGCTACTTGTGTCGAAACCCGGTCATCGCTGCTTGCAGCTATATTTATTATTATTATTATTATTATTATTCTTCTTGCGACGCACTTTTGCAACTACCACGCGAACACCGTTGCACCTAGAGACTTCATATTTGGTACACAGGTACAACTCAGCAAAAGTAATTTTTTGGTCACATGACCATAACAATAGGTCACGTGACCAGGCGGCCATTTTGAAAATAAACTTTAAAATTGACTTCATTTGCATAAAAGGTGGTAAATCAAAATTCTGCTTCAGTCACTTTTTAGACCTTATAGCCTTGCTCCTTCATGCCAAATATCAAGGTCACAGGTCTTGCCGATTTTGAGAAGAAGATTTTTAAAGTATTATTTTTCATATTTTTCAGTGACCTTTGACCTCCCCTATAGATTTACAAATGCCCATTATAGGCTAGCCAATAGAGCTAGGAGTCTGGTTCTTTTTCGACATAGACGATCATTGGCTGTTAATGTTCACCGAAATATTTTGGGTCAGGTCACGTGACCTTGACCTCATTAATTATGCGCATATCTAATTCTAGGCTAACCAATAGGGCTAGAGATCCGAATTTTGGTACACAGGGACTACTATTGGATAGAAATCTATTGCAAATATGTCACGTGACCAGACCTCATTAATTATGCGCATATCTAATTCTAGGCTAACAAATGGGGCTAGAGATCCAAATTTTGGTATACAGGGACTACTATGGGATAGAAATCTATTGCAAATATGTCACGTGACCAGACCTCATTAATTATGCACACATCTAATTCTAGGCTAACCAATAGGGCTAGAGATTCGAATTTTGGTACACAGGGACTACTATAAGATAGAAATTTATTGCAAAAATGTCACGTGGCCAGACCTCATTAATTATGTGCATATCTAATTTTAGGCTAACCGATAGGGCTAAAGATTTGAATTTTGGTACACAGGGACTACTATGGGATAGAAATCTATTGCAAATATGTCTCGTGACCAGACGTCATTAATTATGCGCATATCTAATTCTAGGCTAATCAATAGGGCTAGAGATCCGAATTTTGGTACACAGGGAATACTATGGAATAGAAATCTATTGCAAATATGTCACTTGACCAGACCTCATTAATTATGCGCATATCTAATTCTAGGCTAACCAATAGGGCTAGAGATCCGAATTTTGGTACACAGGGACTACTATGGGATAGAAATCTATTGTCAAAATGTCACGTGACCAGACCTCATTAATTATGCGCATATCTAATTCTGAGCCACCCATTAAAGCTAGAGGTCTGATTTTTGGTATATAGGGATAACTTAGCAATACAATTTTCTTGACAAAATGTCATGTGACCTCGATGACCTTTGACCTTGAATATACGTATATGTCCATAACTCAGTAACCACAAATGGTACACGCTTCGTATTTGGTATGATGGGAGACCTTATGACATCACATCCTGTACTTCATTAATTATGCGCATATCTAATTCTGAGCCAGCCAATAGAGCTAGAGGTCTGATATTTGGTACGCTTGTATAAGTATTTGATAGAAGTTTTATGCAAAACTACTAGGTTGAAAGGATGACTTTTAGTACCATTTTAACAAATGTGGCAATTATCCAAAATTAATAGGATATAAGGCATTAAAATGTCACATCTTGGCCCTCATTTATTCTGTACATTTGTATGTCTTGGCTTACCAATAGAGCTAGAGGCCAGATCTTTGGTAAACTGGCATAAGTATGTGATACAATTTTTTTTGCAAAAATGACATGTTTGAAGGAGGACTTTAAGCACCATTTTAATAAATGTGCCCATGACTCATTAGGTAGGTGCTTATGTAATTATTATTATTATTATTATTATTATTATTATTCTGTCGCACTTCTGCAAACACCGTTGCACTTAGAGACTTTATAGTTTGTATACAAGTACAAGTCTGCAAAAGTAAATTTTTGGTCACATTACCTTAACAAAACGTCACGTGAACTTTCGACCATTTTGAAAATAAACTGTAAACTTTAGTTCATTTGCATAAAAAGTGATAAATCAAAATTCTGCTCATGTCACTTTTTAGACTATATAGCCATGCTCCTTCATGCGAAATTTCAAACTAAGAGACCTTGCCAATTTTTGGAGGAAGATTTTTTAAGCATTATATTTGATATATTCCAGTGACCTTTGACCTGCCCTATTTCTATGCAGCTATGCTATTGCAAAGGCTATTTAAGTCCTTTTTAAGAGACCAAAGGGCCAAATGGGCTAGTGTCTGTTTAACATTGGCCTGTATGAGACCAAAGTGAACCCAAAAATTTTGTGATTCCTCTTGATCTTTGACCTTGGGATCATCCCAATACCCGGCACATATTATACATAGCTAATACTGATGGACAAATTTTGAACACAGCACTTTATTCAAGGATATATAATCTTCAAGGATATATAAATTACATATTACAGTTAACTGGAAATACAGTTGCTATACAATTGAGGATATATAAATTACATACTACAGTTAACTTGAAATACAGTTGCTATACAATCAAGGATATTACATACTACAGTTATCTGGAAATAGTACAGTATATTTTCAAAAACATCAAAAACAAAAAACAGACAAAATATTTTGAATCCTCACAACACATATCAAATCTGTAGGTACTGGTATTCTCAAAATATTCTCTAAGGACATTCAAAAATTCATACATACATACATACATACATACATACATACATACATAAATATATATACATACATACATACATACATACATACATACATCAGTACATACGTAGACAGGTACATATGCATATACATGCATACATGTATACACAAACATACATACGGTACGCGCTGATGATCGATACCAGATAGATATTCATTCCAATAGTTTCTATACACTATAGTCCCCCTGCCGGTACACATGTTTTGGATGCAGGCCAAATGATATGCTCTTTTTGAAATGAATTATTATGGACCTCGTTGTTGTGTTGAAGAAATCAACAGCACATCTCATACATGGCCAATACAGGTGAATAATTCAGAAAAAGCATTTGCTTCAGCGATATAAAATTACATCCTACAGTTAACTAAAACTACAGTTGCTATACAATCAAGGATATTTTCATTATATAATACAGTTAACTGTAAATAGCACAGTGGAGTGGAAATACAGTTGGATGTTGCATGAAATGAATATGACTATGTTATAGTGACACTATAATCAATGCTCCAGCCACATCTCTTTGAAACACTTTTATGCACTTTTTCATAAATAGCCTTCTTGAATATCAAATCTGTGGTGATGAACCTCAATAAATAAAGAGCCTCACAGCTTATATTATTCAATGACAACTTTCCTTTAACAATATGTGCAATTTTACAAGAGTTGTCACTACCACAATGACTACTTGGACTGAAACATGGCAAATGTGTATGGACGTCACTTTGATGAATGCTACGGTGACATAGTACCATCCCACCTCACAGTGAGTCATGCAGAGCACAATATGCACCAACAGGACTAGTTTACATCAATATATTTAGCAAGTGTTCTGACATAATCAGGTTCTGTTACTGCCATATGTATTGTCCCATTTGGAAAACACTCTCAATACTACAGCTTTGTCATGGGCTGTTATCATTTGCAGAAAATGCCCACATCTGACAATGCCCATAACCAAGGTGAGATCAATATTCTGCAGTTACCGAAATTAGAAGTATTGTCACATCTGTTCTATTCTATTTGGAAAACAATCTGAGTACTTCTTGTTTATTGTGCGTTGCCACCATCTGCAGACACGGTCACACTCGGAAAGAGAATGACGCATTGTGTGTCATATTCTATAGTCATAAAAGTTACAAGCAATGGAACATTCTGTTGTTTTCCTTGCTTCACAGATCCGTGGTATGGCAATATTGTACAGTGACACTGGTACATTAGTGTGGAGAACATTATTCACACAAATGCATTCTCTCCTGTGGCAAGACACTTCAATGTCCAGAATTATCATGCTCTTATCATCTGCAGAAAATATCTTCCTGGCAATGTAAATAAATGACTTGAGTATCCTTCTGTTACAGTCATCCAAATTAGAATCATGTGAACTCTCAGTTACTGTCCTGTGGCACTGTTGCACACTGATGTGAAAGTTGCTTTAATTTGAGAATGAAACATGCCTCTTTCATTGTCATTAGTCCATAGGTGAGTTGATATTGCACCCTGAAAATGAAATCAGACAAAATACATATATTACTGATACTAAAATTTGTCAACTTGGTTTAGGTCTGTTATGCCATAGTATGCCGTTTTGATGAGGCCAGCATTAGCTTTTAATATTTTACATTTACTTCATTGCACTATCTTAATTTCCTATATGAACTTGTTAAGAATGACACAGTCAAAGTCAACAACACCGAAATTTCTACTATATCATGTTTTTCCTGGCACAAATTACCATTCACAAAACTAAAGGTTGCATTCGCTAAATAAAATTGCAGAAGACAATTGAGTAATCCACTTGTGTATAGAGAACTGTTAAGAAATTCTTTCACACATATTACATGCTATTTTACATTGCAACTAAACAAGTCTGCTACTCAATAACAAATCTATTCTTAAAACATTCTCTTTTCCCAATTTTTTTTATATAAGGTCATTCATTATTTCACATACAAATAAAGTACTACAGTAATGCTATTACGAATGTTTCATTATTACTGTGCAGTGCGTACCTTTCAAGACAAACAACTTCAGTGACATACTATGGCCTTGGTTTCACTAAGCTCATTGGCTAGAATGTCAGCTATATTTTCAGGGTAGAACATCCCTATATCCATAGAACAGATTTAAATGAATGCAGATCACTTCAAGCGACTTCATTTCAGCAGCATTTGATAATCCATTCCCTCAGTTCACTTGCAAGGCAGAAAGGGACATTTCTTGCTGAATCTCAAAATACATTGTTCAATGGTCGGTCATCTTTACTTTCTGCATCTGCTGAACTTCCATTCACCACTCCACATAATGAGTTTACAGTTTGTATACTTTTTGTGTATCTCAGATCTATAATTTCACCTCTTTGCAGACCTACAACTTTAAATGTCAATTGCTAACAGAGTCAGTTACATTATTGCTTCTGAAGCAATTCAACAAACACATAGCTTTCAATCATTTCAAAGTCCACCTCCCACTGTGCATAACAGGGCCGTAACCTGACAGAACCTTGGAATTGGGTAAATTACTAATTATTTTTCTCTCACTACACTCAAACACTACAACACTATGACTGTGTGCAGTAAATTGTTACAGTTCAAATATAAATGTTCATTTTGTAGAATAAACATAGGATCATATCATCTTGTGTCTCCTTCAGGCTAACATTGAATATTTACAACATACAGACAGAGATGAAATATTCTGAACACTATGGTACATCACAGTTGTGTAAATGCTAATAACATGAAATTGTTAGCTGTAAAAATAGACATGCATAGCACCTCTGTTTGTCGGTAGAACATTTTTGTAGTGGTACGGTTCAACTTTAGCTATGCATCTATTAGTGGCTATTTTATTGTCTATCCATATATCCTTAAACATATGCAATTGTAATGATGGGCATGTCATTTACATCATTGGCTGATTGAGGAATTAATAGCCAGTCAACCACTACACAAACCACAAATTGTGACCTAAAAGGTTGATACAACTAAATGTTTACATTAGTAATGCTAACTTCTACCCAAGTCACATTACACCTGCCTTCAAAGTAAATACCAGTGCTCATAACACTTTTGGAAGTAAAATGGTGATTTTTCAGGAATGCTAAGCTCCTATATTACTTAATATTATTACATGTGAAAAATTCTAGGACAGTGTGCCCTGAAGCATACACCACGTGCAGCCAAAAGTTTTAGTTAAATAAGGATTGTATACCTTTACATCTCCTATGCATAATTTCCTTGCTTTACCTGTGACTTTGTTTGGAAAGTGGTGTTTCACATTGGCTAAGAGCGCACACTGTTCTTAGATTTTTTCCTGTACCCCTTTCAGGCTACGGCCCTGTATGCAAGCACACACACACTCACACACACACACACACACACACACACACACATATGGGGGCCCGTCACAATCTGCCCTCCCCATCTGTTTCTTATTTTCATCAGGACGGGATAACTTTTTGTGATTCCTTTTCCATAAACATGGTCAATCAAACAGCTTCAGAAGATGGTATATCTACACACACCTTAAAACCATATCTTGCATTAAGTTCACAAGTGATGGTGATATCATTGGAATTATGAGTCACTTGACCATTTGCATATTTACCCTTTTTCTCTACCATTCAAGGAAATGTTTCCCTGAAAACTTCTACTTTGTACAATACTAGTCTGTAAACTACTCATATACCACATACAGCATATGTAGCACTAGCTCATCTTTCATCACAAAGGTAACCAGTTAACATGACACCTTTGCATGCATTCAAATCTTCAACAAAAGTGCATTGTGAAAACTAAAATAAGTTTGTATAACTTCGACACCTACACTGTCTACATTTTTCACATAAACATGGTCAATCAATGTTCCACTTTCTGTTGTTGCCTCTGAAACACACTGTGAGAAGCCTCTCTGCTGCATCAATTTCAGCAAACATGAAGACACAAATATGTTTTCATTGAAATCACCAATGATGATGGTGCCACCAGGGATCTTCTCAACCTCCATCACTAATTTCAACAGATTTCTCTTAAACATATCAGCTTTATAAGACTTTGGTCTATATATAACAGTTACTGTCAATCTTATCTCTTTAACATAGAATGCAAGATATTCTAGATTTGTTATACACAATTCCAAGATTTCAATACATTGATCCACACTTGAATAAATGCCTACTCCACCATGAGCTTGCTGCTTCAATTCAGATGTCACTGGGTCAGATGTATCGTAACAAAGTTCTCTTGGCTTGTGATAAAGTGCAAAACCACTTAATTGCAAATCATTCTGCATATCTGAATTTGGTAGCCAAGTTTCTGTCAAGCATATAAAGTCAACTGTCATAAATCTATGGTCATTTCTCAGATCTTCAAAATGAGAGTGCAAACCCTCTATGTTATGCAGCATTATGGTACATGAACTATCTGCATTATAAGTTCCTTCTGACAATGTCATGAACTTTGGCATACAGGACAGGGCAGCATCAATTTTGTCATTGCAGTATATAGCTGATTCTTGGAAATCGGTTATAGTAAGTCCACTTAGAGACTTTACTCGACTTAGGGCTACATAAGCTTGTCCTGGTTGGAATATTTTGTCCAATGATACTACAGCTTCATCTACAGTTAATCCTTGCACTTTATGTACAGTACTAGCCCAGGCCAGCTTCAGTGGGAATTGACGCCGTATACTTCCACAGTTATTCACTTTGTCTTCCTCACACTTGATTGGCGTGCTTTTTTCTGGTATCATTGATAATGTCTCTGTATGGCGGCGAAGTTTTGCACCAACCTTTTCATTGTCAAAACAAACATATATAGTAGATGGAAAACTCTCTCTGGATTCCACATGTATGTATGACACAATGCCAAAAACACCATTCACTAAACCATCGGACACATCAATATTCTTCGTCAACATCACACGAGCACCAACTGCCAGAGTAACAGTTTTTGCCAAATTGGTATTGTACACTTTACGATGTTGCCCACTCACTTTGACTAATTTCTTTGATTTGGGATCTCTGTACAAATCCTGTGCATTAATACAAATTACATCTGAACTTAACGAGTGAAGTTTTCTAATGTTACATTCATCAACTTTTCGGTTGGTTGCAAAAATATGAATTCCTTTACCCTCCTCACCAGTTTCACAATTTTGAAGCATAGTAACAACATGAGCATCTAAATCATCAGATTTCTGTCTTTTTCTGATTACGTTCAATGTTTCAGCAAATTCAGAGTCTTGCTGTCTCACTACTTCAGTCAGTTCAGCAATGGAAAAGTAATCATTCCAGAGATCAACTCCTTCACTGTTCACATACAATGCCTTTCCTTTCACTGGTGGTAATTGGTAAAAATCACCTACACCAATCACTGCTACACCACCAAATGGCAGCTGATCACCAGTCTGTTTAATTTGTCTCAACCTTCCGTGAACATAGCCAAGTAGTTTCTTATCAACCATAGAAATTTCATCAATAATGAGAATTTGAAGACTGCTAAGCTTAGATCTCAATGTGTTAATCTTTTCTTCTCCGAGCGGTTGGTATGGCAGTTGTGCATCAATAGCTATTGAGAAGGTACTGTGTATGGTATTAGCATTTATATTAAACGCAGCTACACCAGTTGGTGCTGTTAACAAAATGATACATCATCTGGATTTGGTAAAATACGAGCCAAAATTCGTGTAGCTTCATAGTACACTGCTTTGATTAAATGAGATTTTCCTGTGCCAGCACCTCCAGTTAGAAACATGTGAAAAGCTTCAACACTTTTTCCATTGACTTTGTCAGACACCACTGCCGCACTTTGTAAAATATCTCTCTCTGTGTGCTATTTAAAGATCTTAGCAATATTACAGCTTCATTCCTTGACATTCCACACTGGTGATACACTTCTGAGGCTGACACTTTCTGTTTTTTCTCCAGCAAGTCAGGTATAGATTCATCATTTTCTCCTTCATCTGACACATAATTGTCCTTCCTCTCTTGTAAACTTTCCAATCTATCTATTTCAGACTCTGGATGAATTTGAGCCCATGCATCTTCCAAGTTATCACTTGTTCGAAGGATCTCCTCTGCTGAATCTAGTACATCAGCTTCTTTTTCAAAGACTGCTCTATTCCTTTCAACTATAGCCTTCACCCTTTCTACAGCTTTGCTACCACACTTCACTGCACCAGTGTTATAGAATTCTTCATATGAATTAAAGTTGTCAGTTTCAACTGAGCATCAAACTGATATGGCAAGAACAGTTGAAGAATGCTTTGATAATACTTCTCTGGCTGTTTCATTGCTGAAAACCTTGCATATCTCACCACAGCTGGAGCAGTTCGAGTTCTTTTCTTCATATGACCAAAACCATTTTTCAGTTTAACTACATTCTTCTTTGAACATGTATTTGACACTCTGATGACGACATTATTCTGTACTCAGATACAAAACTAGCAAGACACATTTCATCAAATATATCTCCATCTGGTCTGTTTTTATAACGATCTATGATGCTAGTCATCCAGATTTCCTCCTCATTAAGATCACCTTCTTCACTTCTCATTTGTAGAATTTCAAGAGGTAAACTCATTTTGATAGGGTTATCCCCTGTTGGGATAAAGTGTACTTTTCTTGATCCTTCTTTCAACCTCAAGTTGCACACTCTATACACAGCTTCTTGGGCACTCACTTCTCGATTATTAACATATAACAATCCCAATCGTCTAAGTGCTTTCTTGGCATCTGCATTATCCTCTTTAGAAGCTTCCTTTTGTGCATGATCCAACAGTAAGCCCATTTCTCTTTCAGCTTTGGATATGTAACTAATAATGTACACAATGCAACTATATGCATCAACAACAAATTGTATATCCATATTAGCATTCCAACATCGTAACAAGTCCTTGTTGTATTGGTTTACCCACACATCACTTGATTCTCTTTTCAAGACCACACTGGTTTTCTTAGTTAATACATTGCACGCTCTCTCAAACAAGTCTTGTGTAACTCCTATACTAGTAAACAGAGATTCAACTGTTGAGAAAGTCTTCTCAGAATCTGAAAGTGCAGTCCAGATTTTCGACAGAATTTTCTTGGCCTCACCTTTACTTAGTACTTTTGGTGCTTGATCTGATTCAACTTCGTCTACTTCATAGTATTCAACAGAACTTTCTGTACTATTGGAATTGATTCCACTGAGTGCTTTATCTAAATCACTAACAGCCTTTCTTATGACTTCAGGCAACTGAGCATCAGTGTCAGGTCGAGCAATAAATGTTTTTTCAGAAGGTGGTCTGGGAAAGTTGAATCTACAATCAGTACCATGTTTTCTACAAGATTTTGAATGCCGTGTGCTGTGTTTTTGAACACTGTTTACAATTTCATGAAGTTCTTCATCATATTCTGAGGATGGCATTTCACAAGTCACATATTTGTCAACAAATGAAGTGACATCATCGTCATCATCTTTGTCTACTTTTGGTGCATCCTTCACCCAAAACAGACAATGTGTATGTGGTGAACCACGTTGCTGGAACTCAACTCGATAAAAGTAATCTTCAATTTTACCGATAGGTTCTGCTGGTGACATTATTACTTGAGTCAAAAAGTAATGAAATCTCTGATCAAACATTCGAGCAGCTGTTACAGGGTTATCTCTTAACACAGCACATTTCTCTGACCAGTCCAGCTCTTCTGCTTTGCGAATATCACCTTGTGCTTCAAGAATACTATCAACCATCTCAGGCCATCTCATATCAGCAGATGAAAATGAGCAAAACCACGTCGGAATACCTAGCTGCCTCACCATTGCAAACAGATCTTTCTGTGCACTTTGCCAATAAGGTGGTGTTCCTCGGATTGGTTTCAGAAATTTGTAACCTTCATCATAATTTAAAATTTTCTTTAGTGATTGTTCATCTGTCAAACTTGCAGCAGTTATATTTTCACGGCATGTTTTGCTAGACCCTTTCCGCATTGCTATAGACACATTTGACAACACTTGTTGCACCTCTGATAAACACTGAGCATAAAATATGAAGTCACTGTTTCTCGCAAACCTGCTATCTACATTCATCAAACGATTATGAAGATATCGTGCAAGTGTAATTCTCACTTCGCGACTGTCCAGAAAAGTTGGTGACCCAGTAGGGTACAATACAGGGAAAGACTTTGCTTCATTACTTTCATCACTTAACATTTCAACAGGATGATTTCTTTCTGCAGGAGCAACACAATAGATTTTGTCAAAATGCTGATCAAGAACTTCCTGAGCTATGTCAACAGGTTGAAGACATGTATCCATGAACATTCCTTGCTGCTCTTCACTATTCTTATCATCATCCTCTGCGTCTGCATTCCCTGAATTATCCTGTGATTCTGTATTCTCAGCATTATCTCCTGATTTGCTATTTCCAGCATTATCCTGTGATTCAATATTTCTAGCATCATCCTGTGGTTCTGTCTTTTGTTTATCACTCTCATGTCTTGTACCATCTTCATCAGAAATACATTCATCTCCTTCATCAATTCTGGACAATGGATTCCTCCAATCTTTATTGAAAGAAATACCTCTGTACCACTTATTGTTCATTGTTAGGTAATGAAGTGCACTTTTGATCTTCAAATCATTCACATATTGATATTGGTAATGACCTTTATAGCTGAGTTTCCGTTTCAATTTCACCCTAATCATTTGATCATCTGACTCCTGTCGCGGCAAAACATAAGTACCTTTCTCTAGGCTAGAAGGAACACAAAGAACAGGTCCATGTACACCATTCTGACCACCTTTTGGTAGAGCTAACATTTTCATAAATGGAATATGCAAAGCAATCAAATGTTGCTCTAGAGAATTTAAGCATTTCAATTCTTGTGGAATATTCATTACATGAAGATTATTAGCTGCAGCTTCTGCCGGCATATTCCCATTCAACAATTTACGATGACAAGTATAACATATCCACATTAATTTCTGTTGTTTCTGTCTCCAATATAAACAGTCACTACCACATACATCTGTGCATTGGTGAAATTCAAGACACTTCTTTGCAATCTTTGCTACAAAGCCTCCTTTCTTCGAATATATTTCTCTTTTACACTGTATTACTTGATTTTTGAAAAGTTGTCGATAGCAAACTGAACATACATAATTGGGGCCATGAACTATTTCATTTCGAAACATAGTTATAACAGTTTCAATGTTATTCTGTTTATTAGCTTTGGACTGTCGAGCAGCAAATACCCTACACTTAGTATCATCCCTGTAGCTTTCACTATCTTTATACTTTCTAATGTATCTTGCTTTAACCAACTCCCTGTGACTCTCATTTTCCTGATATTTCTGGACACTTCTTGCCTTTACAGCTGCTCTATGACACTGATTCACTTCATACTTTTCAATACTTCTTGCTTTGACAGCTTCCCTATGAGACTGGTTGTGTCTATACTTTTCAATACTTTGTGATTTCACATCTTCCCTATGACTTTCATTGTTTTCATATTTCTGAATACTTTGTGCCTTAACATCCTGCCTATGAGACTCATTGTTTGCATACTTCTGAATACTATGTGACTTAACATCCTCCCTATGACATTCATTGTCTGCATATTTCTGAATACTTCGTGCCATAACATCCTCCCTATGACATTCATTGTCTGCATATTTCTGAATACTTCGTGTCTTAACATCTTCTCTATGAATTTCATTGTCTGCATATTTCTGAATAGATCGTGTCTTAACATCTTCTCTATGAATTTCATTCTTTTCATATTTCTCAATACTTTGTGCTCTCTTAGCTTGCCTATAACATTCCTTGTCCCCATACATTTGTTTTGCTCTTGCTTTCTTGTTTACAGCATTGTCTATGTACTGCCTATTCACAGCACTTTTCCTTTTTGCACGGAATTTAAATTCTGTCCAATATTTCTGTCGTTGCTTTTCTCGTCTTTGTTTCTTAATCAAAGTACTTCGATCACTAACTGTAGGTGGTCGTTTCCGTTTCAAGACTCGATGTGCTATTGATCTACAAATCTCATCAACAGATACTACATTCTCCTCATACTTCAGTTGTTTTCGAGCTCTTTTTCTCCCATCAACATGTTTTGGGTCCACTACTTTATTTACATCAGTTCCTAAACTCCTCTTAACTTTACGTTGTGGAATATTTCCCATGACTTTAGTTGTATTCGTTGATGTATTCAACGCATTATGGCCACATTCATACACTAAAACACCTGGAGGCTTTACACATTCCACAAATTCATAGTGAACTTCCATACAGTGTTTCAGAAATATTGATTTACCGGTAGTTTCACTGTTTTTGTCAATCTGAGTGCTAGAATATTTCAACCATTTACCTCTACTAAAAGTGACAACATCTGATTTCAAAAGGTTTGCAGTTGCTAGTATTTCTACTTCGGTTGCCCATGTTCCCAAATCTTGCATGTGAGATTTTACAAGGTAATCATCAACTGACTGATATCCAGATCTTAAATGGCAATAGAATACTGCAGAGTTCTCTTTAAGATGCTTAACAATGGCCAATCGAATTACATCATGATTATTCTCTGTACCACACAATGCATATGATACCGCTCTAAAGAAACAATTTCCATCCTCCTTGATTTTCTTTGTTCTACAAGGGTCACCCATTTCAATACCTGGACCACTGTATAAATGTGTAACATTTTCATTCTTAATGCTTAGTTCATTGCACAGCATTTCACACAACTCAAAATCCAAAGGGCAATATAACTGTGGTGTCTCTTCTATGCCAACAACAACTACTTCATCATCACTGTTACTGTCTCCATTACTTACATTGGCAACACAGTCAGATTCAATATTCACAGTAATTCCAGTCACTTCAAACTGTTCATTTCTACCAATACCCATAGAAGTAGCTAAATTACAGCAATGTTTATACACTACCTCAATACTGTCCAATGGTATCAGTACACTTGTGCCATTTGCTGTAACCATGCCTTTTGAGTCTCTTGAGTGACTGTCAAATGTATAGAAGATATTCTCTTTCTTCAATACGGCAAAAACAGCTGCTCCAAAATTAACAAAACATGCATCATATTGTGTTAATGTCACTACTAATGCATTGTACAAAGACATCACAAAACTATCTATATTGATATCTTCACCTATTAGACCTGTGACAGATTGTCCAAAACTTGACTTAAACCTTGTGTCAAACAACTCAATAGACTGTGGTAGTTCTGTGATTAAAAGATAAACATCCATCACTGATGGTGATTGCTGCACACAACCATACAATTCATTACCTGTTTGCAGTATTAAATCCATGTCGCATGTATTCCACATTTGCACATTTTTTATTTTACTGTACAGTACAGAAACATAGCTATTAGCAACACACTGCCTCCCACTGTTCTCACCAAATTGAGCATGACTTTGGTTAAAACTGCCCTGCACTAAGTCTGAGCATTCAATTTTAATCTTAACCTTCTCACTGTCAATCATTTTATCAACTTTAATGTCACTTTCATTCGCTCTCACTTGATATTCAGTATTACTTGTAGTTTTCATTGCCATACTACTCGTGTCATGTTCTGATGTCTCATTTCCTTCCTTGTATGAAATAAATCTTTCCCTAGTACTTACATTGTCATTTGCCATGTCATTAGAGTCACGAAGCACTGCATTTCGGGTTTCATTTGCCATGTCATCAGAGTCCCGAAGGACTGCATTTCCAGATTCATTTGCCATGTCATTGGAGTCCCGAAGGACTACATTTCCAGATTCATTTGCCATGTCATTGGAGTCCCGAAGGACTACATTTCCAGATTCATTTGCCATGTCATTACAGTCCTGAAGGACCACATTTGCACATTCATTTGCCATGTCTTTACAGTCCCGAAGGACTACATTTCCAGATTCATTTGCCATGTCTTTACAGTCCCGAAGGACTACATTTCCATCTTTACAGTCCCGAAGGACTACATTTCCATCTTTACAGTCCCGAAGGACAACATTTCCATCTTTACAGTCCCGAAGGACTACATTTCCATCTTTACAGTCCCGAAGGACTACATTTCCATCTTTACAGTCCCGAAGGACTACATTTCCATCTTTACAGTCCCGAAGGACATCATTTCCAGATTCATTTGCAATATTATGACAGTCCTGAAGGACTGTATGGTCCAAATGCACAGTGGTTGATGGGACACGACCCAAACTCAACCTCTTCTTCAGCACTGCACTCCTCTTCCAATTCTTCTTGCGGGGCATCTGAAAGATATTGAGACATAATATTAACATCAAAGCATAACTTAACAGGCCATTTACAATAACATGGTACCGTGCAAATATACATATACATACATATACATATAAATACTGACATACAGACATACCGACACACACATATAGCAATATATATATATATATATATATATATATATATATATATATATATATATATATATATATATATATATATATATATATATATATATATATATATATATATATATATATATATCAGGGTTCTGCCCACGCCGGACGGCGCTGGACGGGCCCGTCCGGCACTCAGAATTTCCGACCAGCATTGACAAGT